>NW_019392752.1:494701-498034 GCF_000648675.2 Cimex lectularius | reverse complement strand
ACTGGAAAATGCATTTATTGACTTTATCAATTCTAAAAATTCTGAATTCTACTCAGACGGAATTAATAAGTTACCAACACGTTGGGAGAAATGTATTGAGAGTATGGGAAATTATTTTGATTAAAGAACATTGCTTTAAAGTAACTAGTTTCTTTTTTTTTGTTTAATACCAAAATCCTGCATTATTTTCCGGACAACCCAATAATAGGACAGAATGCTTTTAAGACAGAGTGAGAGTGGGAGTTGGTTTAGATTTAACATAAAGATTATGCTTCCGGCATGTTGGGAAAGGTTGTTTGATGTGTCCCACTTTAATGAAGAGTGTCATTCCATAGCTTCACGTGCTGGTGGTACTGAGTAGGAATGCCGTCCGATATGGTAATTGTGCTTCAGCAAGGCAGCTCTTATTTGTTTTGAAGAAAAAAAGGGTTACTTGATAAACATCTCGTCTTGTGGTTATTTTTTCTGTACATTAAGAGTAAATGTATTTACTAATGTGAATGTGTACTATCAGAGGGTTGATAAATTGTTGATGAATTTTGACCATCATTGAGATTGTAAATAACGAATTATGCTGGGGGCGGTAAAGACCTAGCCGTTGAGAGCCCCTGGAGTCTGACCCCGGACTGAATAAACCCGAGGAATAACATCAGGCAATCGTCGAAAACTTAAGTTCGATTCGGTACAAGTGTAGTACGGTATAAGTATAGTAAATCGTTAAATCCATATAAATATCATTTCTTTTCTTTAACCTTCTGCCAAATTATTTGTCACAATTCACAGTTTTTACTTTAACCCAGTCAAAATGTGTCTCTCTGCATTTCTGGTGTCGGATTTGTGGCCAGTTACGTTCTTCATTAATTACTTAGTTTCTTCTTTTTTCTGAAATATGAATACTCTTATTGTTGCAATATGTATTTTCTTCTATAGAAATGCATAGTTTTAGGGAATAAACATCTTGTTACTACCCTTCTTCTGATTTGGTAAAAAATAATTCATATATCCTTTTAATTAAGTAAGGAACTTTTTCTAATCCGAAAACTGCATAATCAATTGCATTTTTTGAGATGATGGAATAATATTAGTGAATATGGACAATATTCTTTCATCTTAACTGGCTTAAGAATATTACAGTCCTTTAAACTTGTATTTTCTTATATCTATCCTTTAAAATACATGCGAAAATAACCAACATTTCCTCATTGATTTTAAACCAGAGCGTTATGTAAATTTTTCTTGTGTATTCTAGATAATACGATTTAGATTGTATATTGTTTCGTAACCCCTAGATGAAAGTTCGTGTTGTGTACTATCACGCACAACTTCGTGTCAGAAAAATAGAAAATCTACTGTCTAACTCTTGCCCAACACACAACATACTTAATTACGATTAATATGAAAGTTTCTCAATTTTAACACAACAGACCTCAACGCATTCTTACCGCTGGAATATATTGACATATATATAAATTATGGTTTTGCGTGTATTAAACTAGTTTTTAAAACGAATACTATTTATTACACAGCAAGCAATTACAAAACTGGAATAACCACTTCCAATTAGGGAATCTTCGATCTATACTCGATGAAAGCCCGAGATGGATTCAATTAAAAATATTAATATTAGCAAAGGCTTGGGATGTAAAGAAGTAGGGGTTTCTTGGAAGTGAACACGTGTAGGTGTGATAAGGGAGGAATATGAAGGGTTGAAACAGATAAGGGTCTAGCGAGTACGTAACATATACATAAATATAAAACAATTAATTAAGGTTTTTAGTTGAGATGAAAAAAAGTTAATGGCACGAGAAGGATTCAAACCCACGACCTTCGGCTAGATACGCCGCTGCTCTACCACCTGAGCTATCGTGACCTCGATCCACTCGGACATCAACTCCCCATCTCAACCCCACCTTATGAGTTTTCCTCCCTTTTGCCATTTTTCAAAAATGGGTGTCATGACAGTAAACATCATCATCATTAAAGCCCTTCCAGAACTTCTCAATAAGATACAAGTTGTGGGAACGAGCTGGCCAGTCACTTGGCCAATCAATCCCCTGGCATTTAATCCATTAAGTGCACTAGCTGACATTTGACATAGGGAGGGCTTTATCTTTATATAAAATGTTCTATCTGAAGCTAAGGATGCACTATTGTATGCAGCTTGGTATGGTACGTTCCGCTGTTTAAGCGTCCATGGACTTGCTTTGAATAAATTCCGGCACACCATGATACTCCGTTAACTTTACAAAAAAAAATTCTCATACGTAAAAATCGTTACATTGTATATTAATTATTTCTTATCGTGTAATCTGGAAAGTATTCTGGTAGCTCATATCTTGATATTTTTTCTTTTAAAACATACAAAAACAAAGATTACATCAGAGATTAACTAAAGTAAATGATTCATGTTGAACCGACATTGGTTCACTTATTGGGTCCATTTTTATTCGAGGGTTGGTTGAAGTACTCCAACGCGTTTCAGTGCCATCTTCAGTCAGGAACTTAAGAGCAGACCAACATCAAGCATCAACTCTAAAGTAAACAAATCTCGAATCACCGGTATAAACTTCCGTTAAGTCAAATCAATTTTTATCTGAATTTCTTTCAACTAGGGAAAAAATACGACTGCTCTTTTGTCCAGGTTTAAGAATTTTATTATTGTAGCTGCTAGGGCTTAATTGTCAACAATGTCCAGGGACTTAAGACCTTAGAGAACTTCCTTGACACCTTCACCACTAACGACGAGTTCTGTTATTGTTCCTCAACTAAACAACTATTAAGTTAATAGGTGTCAATTTTTCTTAAATTCCTAATGTTGTTTTCGAACATATGAGAAAATAAAATTTAGTGGTAAAATTATTCCAGGTATGCACTTTGGTTGTCCAAACAGAGCAAAGCATTATTTATATGACAACGTTGTTTATCGTTTGTCATAAATCAAGGGTAAAGCGTGTATTTAAGAGAGGTAAAGTTGCAACTTCGCCTAAGTGTCGTAAAGATCATGCGAAGAAATATATTTAAAGCGACGGATAAATGTGGTAAAAAAAAACCTTTTTTAAACATTTCGGATTTATTCGAAGCAACCGTTAACAATTTTAAAATAATTGTATTAAACACCCCTCACTCTTCAAAGCCTGAATATACAGGGTGAATTGCTACTCGTGCTACAAACTTCTCCAGTAGATTCTTCACCCTAAAATGAACAAAAAAGTTCATATTGTCCATGGTCCGATTCTCAACCATTTCAGAGTAATTTCGCTTTTTATCGATTTTGAAAGATATCACGTCCTGGCGTCGGAAAATCGTGATATCTTTTAATCTAAACATTTCTCT
>NW_019392752.1:454014-494647 GCF_000648675.2 Cimex lectularius | reverse complement strand
AAAAACATTTTCTTTATCGTGCCAACGTTTCGATCTTTATTGAGATCATCTTCAGGGCTCAAAGTGTTTGTCTTCTGTGTAATTGTGCCATTCTTGCGTGCCGTGTTGAGAGTGCCAGAAGAGACGACACGGAAGAATGGCACAATTACACAGAAGACAAACACTTTGAGCCCTGAAGATGATCTCAATAAAGATCGAAACGTTGGTACGATAAAGAAAATGTTATTCTGAAACCTACATCACACCAGACCGCATCTCACGATTTCTGAATGATTAACCATAATACTGATAATCCTATGGAACTAGAGTAAACATTTGTAGTTTTAGGTTTGTAACAGTTCGCCAAGAGATGGTGCCCGTTACGGTATTATATTGTCCAGTCGCTGCCATAACCTGCCACTTAACATTTGTTTACAACAGTTTCTTCACGGAAATATTTGAGAAATATTGAGATAAAAAGGTCAGTGTCACAAGTGGAATTGGAACACACGACATTCGGCAAAACCTTAATTAATTGAAAAAGAATTTATTTGGTCAAGCGGACCACGAAACCTAATAAAATATAAAAATTTGAGTTAGATTTTTTTTGTGTTGAAAATCACAAAAAGTGGATAACTTTTTGAAAATTTTACAGGCGTTGTTTAGAACCTTATAAACTACGTAATTGAACAAATCTCTGTTTATAAATTAGAACCCAAAATATAAAATATTTTGATAAAATTCAGAGGAGTTATGAATTATTAATTGGAACAACCGGATAACTAATAATAAAAAAACAAAAATCCCTACGGAGTAATCTCACTCAATTTTTTTCAATTAAAATTTGTATTTAAGGGATTTAAAAGGCGTTTAAAACGAGTAAAAATTGGTTCATTTGACGCCTAATTCAACGGTGGAAATTATTTTTTTTGGAACAACTATTCTCAAGTTACTAGCAAATAGCTTTTTCAAAACATCTCCAACTTCTTCAACCAAGAACCAATTTATGTATTTATCAACTTAGTTAATAGTAAGTTAATTGTACATGGTACCGACAGAAAAACTACGCAGCAATTTTCTCAAATAGCATCCAGGACAGGAGACAGGACGCTCTAGATGTTGCTCATTAAGCTTCATTCACCTTAGCGCAAATTTAAGTTCTCTTTTTCTAACTGCGCAATATCTAGTTTTTCTTTTAATGTACAAGATATTTTAAATGATATACACAGTAGGTCGAAGAACGTAAAAACCAAACGCAACAAAATAATTTTTGTATAAGTTTTGTTTGGCTAACATCATTTCTTTTAAATTTGTATTTATGGACCAAAATTTGCACCAGGATGAATGGCTCTTCAATGAATTACATCCCGAGCGTCTTGTAAGTCAGTGTTATTTATGTAAATTGTTCCGGAGTTTTGAAACTTGTAAAACATTTAGTTTAATTTTAAATTAATTAATCCTTTAATAAGGAATTGGTTGAGATAAAAAAGTCGGTGTCACAAGCGGGATTCGAACCCGCGACCTTCGGCTAAATTCTCCGCTACTCTACCACTTGAGCTATCGTGACTTCGATCCACTCGGATACCACTTGTCATCTCACCCCCACCTTTTGAATTTTGAAAAATGGCAAAAAATAGGGAAAATTCGAAAGGCTGGGTTGAGATGAGAAGTTGGTGTCCGAGTGGATCGAAGTCACGATACCTCAAGTGGTATTTAGCCGTAATATAGTTTAGCCGAAGGGTTTCGAGTTCGAATCCCGCTGGTAACACTGACTTTTTTTATCTAATCAAAGAACCTTGCTTAAAGATTATTTAATTGAAAAGAATTTATTTGCTCAATCAGACCACGAATCCTAATCGATTTAGTATAATATCAATTAAAACGATAACATAATAAATTAGTTCTTGTTTGAAGATTTCGTCTTTCCAAAAGCAATGTTCAGAATTATTTGTTCACAATTATGTTTAGAACGGTTGTTCCCAATTAAAAAAAAAAAAAAAACCATTGGCACCATTGAATTCAGCATAAAAAATCCCTTCAAAAATGTGCATTGAGTATCGTTTTTGAAATAGTTAAGGTCTTAACAGATCCCGATATTCTGAAGAGTTAGAACAAAACATTTCGGCATATAAGAAACTAGGCAAACAAAATTTTATATGCCTCGGGTTTTTTTTTTCCAAAAACACCCTAATAAAAAATATAAGAAATCAAATAAGTAAACTCACCTTGCATGATATCAATTTTTAATTTTGTTGTAAATTGAACCTAAAGATTTCAAAGGTTTGAATAAATCTTGATATTTGCTACCCTTTAGAAATAATAATTGTTTGTTTTAACGTTTATTTCAACGTTCTTATGAGAGAATTGTATTCCTAAAGCTCGACTGAATGTTATCTTTATTAATTTTCAAATCCTTGATTGTTTATCAACGTTCTTATATTAATTTAAAAAAATTAAATTAATATTTATTATTTCCCACTAAAAGTATCAATGTTTTTTATCAGAGTAGAAATTTTTGGTTAAATTTTGGATGGACGGTTGAATTTGTCTAGGAGTATTCAGGATTACTTACAAAAAAGTTATTTTCCTTTAAAAAGTGAACTTAAAGTGACTAAAAAATGTGTATATTTGCTTGATTCAAGAACCATAAGCATTTCCGTTGAATAAATAGTTGCGTAAATGTGGAGGTATGCATATACCATAATCGATTTGTCTTTTTTACCGATAAACGTTGGTTATTTGCTCGAAAATATCACCTACCTTCTCTCAAAATCGCGCAAATAAATTGACAGTAACCGTTTTTTAAAGCCGCTGGGAAAGCTCGAAACGATATCGTTCAATTGTCGTCGGCATTGACAGCCCCTCATATTTTCACAATATTTAAACCGGAAAGAAATTAAGAATTTGGGTGTTTTCGAATTCGATGAAAACCGGACTTTAAATAAACAATTATTTGAGTTTAAAAAATAAAAATTTTAGTTTAATTTCTTTTAAATGCACTTTTAATAAATCAGGTAGCAAAAAGCTTTTAAGTCTTAAATAGGCCCTTTTTTAAAGGATATATTTTTAATAGCCTTGGTTTTGGTTCAATCTTATTATTTTTATAAATATGATCTCAATTTTATATTGTTATAATATATACACTTTACACCATAGGCTTAAAACAATTCAGACAAATCACATTTTTCGAAATGACGAAAAGGGTAAAAAGATTAATCATTCTTTAATTAAGCACGGCGGGCTAACAAAAGAAAGCACATGTGGAAAAAAATAGGGTGAGTTATTTAAACGGCAGATGCCCAAAATGCGTTACGTTTCGCAACAACAAAAAATACAAATTTGTCCACACGAACAATTTGAAATTTATAATACACAATTGTAATAAAATATACATTTTGTAAAAGATTAAATGAAAAATAGTTATTATAACACTATTTACAGAGTGTAAAAATAAACATAAACATTAATTTAGCATAATTATATAATAAGAAATCAAGACAAATGTTATATTCTGCCAAGCAGTCATATAATTAAAACTTCCAACTATACAAACATACAATAGTAAAAATCTAATTATTTTGAACAGCCAGTAGATATGATCTAATGGTTTGTAAAAAACTACTGAATATATTTATTTTTAGAAACTTGTGAATAGGGTGTTTAACTATTTTGAACGAATGAAGAAGACAGTCATGAAGAATGTAAGGAAAGAAGAATATGGAAGAAGTCCTTTAGTTATGGAGTGTGACTCGTATATTTAGGTTATAAAATACAATCGATTCTATTATTTATTAATTTATAAATGAACAGAAAATCAAAATAAACAAGACAAGGTTCTAATGAAGGTAAGAGTAGTAGATTGGAGATAAGGAATATTACGTTAACTAAAAAGAATATTTAATTTGAACGACTTAAATTTTAAAAATTTATTTTGTCCTTGTTCCAATGAGTGTTTCGGACAGAGAAGACGAGGAGACCAGACAGAAAAATAGAATTCAAGATAAGAACAAACAAGGGAACAATAGAGTTGTTTAACTTATTTTTGATATTGTCCATCCCAATTTTGTGGAAGTACATAGTAAGTTGATGGGGAGGAAATAAATTGACTATTCCACGGTGCCTTTTGTGAAAAAGACAATTTATTTCCTACCCATCAAGGTAAAAGTTATTTAAAGTTTTTAATATTTCAATTAATTATTCTTTTTATGTAAGGTCTTGGTTGAAATGAAAAAGCTAGTGTCACGAGCGGGATTCAAACCCACGACCTTTGGCTCAATACGCCACTGCTCTAACCACTTTAGGCTATCGTGACTTCGATCCACTCGGACACCAACGCGCCATCGCAACCTCCAACCTTTCCAATTTTCCTCCTTTTTGCCATTTTTCAAATGTCGTGTAATCAGGATTCGATTCTCAGCGACTTATGACGTGGGGAGCTGTTAGTGAAGTAATTACTTTTTTATTTATTAAATGCATTATGTTTAGTGGTCTATTGACAAAGATATTTCTTTTAATTAATTATTCTTTTTATGTAAGGTCTTGGTTGAAATGAAAAAGCTAGTGTCACGAGCGGGATTCGAATTAATTTGAAATATGGAAAAAAGGTGGGAAAATTCGATAGGTTGCAGGTTGATATTGCCAGTTGGTGTCCGAGTGGAATGAAGTCACGATAGGTCAAGTGGGAAGACTAGCGGCGTATGAGCCGAAGGTCGTGGGTTCAAATCCTGCTCGTGACACCAACTTTTTCATTTCAATCAAGAACTTACATAAAAAATAATTAATTGAATGAAGTAATTTGGTCAATAGACCACTAAACATAATGGGTTTATAATACTGTTGAAATTATGAGTATTGCGAAATATGAAGCCTAGCAACTTGAAAACTGTATTTAATATCAATGAACTATGTAGTGAAAACAACGTATTGGGCTGAAACGTGACTCCTAATTTTTTTATATAATTGAAATTTAAAACAATATTTGTTAATACAATATTATAGGAAGGGCAGAATTTCTAAAGCCTCGGTAAAAAGACGTAGGTTTTTGAAATGTTTATAGACAAACCATTTTTTATAAACCTTATTCCCCAGGAGACTTTTGTAAAGCGAATAAAGTTCTGAGCACAAGAAATTTCACGATAACTTTTAAGATCATTTGCAAAAAGAGGAAAATTAACAGAAGAATGGAAGAATCAATATCGTTAATTAATAAAAGATACAGTACCGGTACTAAATCAGAGCCATGTGCAACCCCAATCTAAATGGAAAAATCTAATAAGTGACCCATCAAGTCAAACAATAGGCTATTTCCAAAGTTTTTTCTAAGTGTGGATTTGACGTATAGATTTTTCACTTTGAAAGCGGCAGGTTTTCAGGCCAGTTTTGGTCAAAAAAATGAAGATTGCCGACCCGTTACTGATAAGGAAGATTCGATAAATCTTCTTAGAAGAAATACATTTTTCAAGTAAGTCTGAGTAATTGTTGCGATCGGCGGGTTCCGCCTGGGTTCGTCCCGGTTCGCCGCCGGGCGCGAACCACCCGCTCTGCCTCAGTCGTTCACCGTTCTTCTCGTCGTCCTCCTCGGGCCGGTCTCGCCTTCCCATCACGCTTCTCGGCTTCCTCTTCTGATCGTGCCGAAAAAAAACCAGTTGGATAAAACGGTATCGGGGGAAAAAAAGAGAAATTTTGAATATTTTCAAAAGCAATTTAAAAAAAAAAATTAACACATCCAGGTAAGTTAGCAATGTTTCTTCTTTTTCTGTCGACTTTCATTAGAGAAAAGACGAGGGGGAACTATATTAAAAAACTGATCAGTTTTTAATTTTTAAATTATTTTTACGAAACAAAAACAATAATTTCTAAAAAGTTACGATTGCAATAAATCTGCCCTCATACTAACAAAAATTTGAAGTCCAATAAATCCCCAATCTTAAAAAAAATTCAACTGAAGAAAAACTTTAATAAAAATTATATGATATATTTGTTAGTACTAAAAGTGGATTGTGTAGAACTAAAATTGCATATCGCTCATCGATCAAATGATTAATCAGTCTTAATAATTAACTTGAAAGAGAACAGAAGAGAAAACAATATATAATACATTTCAAAACAATATACAGGGTGAATTGCTACTCGTGCTACAAACTTCTCCAGTAGATTCTTCACCCTAAAATGAACAAAAAAGTTCATATTGTCCATGGTCNTCGGACCATGGACAATATGAACTTTTTTGTTCATTTTAGGGTGAAGAATCTACTGGAGAAGTTTGTAGCACGAGTAGCAATTCACCCTGTATATAATTTTCCTTTAATTTAATACCTTTTTAAAATATATATATTTTTATATTTTTTTCCTGGCTTAGAAAGCATATCGACGTCTTCACTTTATGAAAACCAACGGCTCCGTGATTTAGTAACTTTATTGTAAGAGTTCAAAAGACGAATTTAAAAAAAATAAATAAATCAACAAAATCTCTGTGTTACTTAGAATTCCATCTGTTTGGGTAGAAGTGCAGTAAATAAATCTTAAAAATGATAAATATGAGTAAGATTTCATACGTTTCGACACATGCGCCAAAATCATTGCCACATTTAACTATTTATTAAATTTTAATTGGATCACTTTTGATTTTAAGCCACCAATAAATCAATACCCAGTCATTTACGTTGTAATTAAAACAAATTAATTTAGTCAAATAGCTTATTGAGCAGGGAACAATAGTGATAAGGTTAAGTATTTAAAAAAAAGATTTAATTAAGGTTCAATCATTTGAAAGAATAAAAATCAACTAATAGTAAAATAATTGTTAACGTCAATTGGCTGTTTAACGATGATTCCTTCAGGTTATATAATCAATTTTAAATTACATTTTTCTCACAATTATAATATAGAACGGGTTGTAGAACTCGTTCCAATATTAACACGGAAATTCGCTATGCTTGAAACCATAAGTTTCAGTACTGCAATTAGATTATATTTGTAAACCTTGTAAATTATTAAATCTTTTTTAAGTGCTGATGAAGGAGAATTCGTCCAAAAGTTGATGAGGTCTTTCCTTTCGAATTGGCATTATCTTTGATTTTTTAATAAAAGACTGTTATTAATTGTGTTGTGTATTATGGCAAAATAGTTTTTATAAAATTATAAATTAGGTTTTACAATTTTTTGGTTTAGATTTTTTGGTGTTAAAATGTAATTATATGTCGTTAATGATCTCGTTGAGGTCAACAAAGACCGAAAGAAAAAACAAATTTATGATTACTCTAATGTCAATCGTCTTAACATAAAAAAATTGTATTAAATAAATATGACAATGAATATTGTACAACTGCCAATACCTGTCATGAGTAAATATGCTTTAAATAAGAATGATAATATTTTTAAGAAAAAACATATATAACATAAAACGAAGGGACATGCACAATTTGATAAAACACGTTTTAAAACAACCATGCCTCGATTGAAAAGAAAATTTTACTATAATTAGAAACATTTGAAGTATCAAACATTGTTCCTTGTACTATTTTTACGATTGTTTTGCAATATAAAATAAAACAATATTAAAATATGTTCATGTCATTGTGAATCTTCTTTGAGGAATTAAAGCCTTTATAGATATAATTGACACCAATTATTCAGAAATCGTGAGATGCGGTATGGTGTGATGTAGGTTTCAGAAAAACATTTTCTTGATCGTGCCAACGTTTCGATCTTTATTGAGATCATCTTCAGGGCTCAAAGTGTTTGTCTTCTGTGTAATTGTGCCATTGAGGGGGCACTCTCAACACGACAAGCAAGAATGGCACAATTACACAGAAGACAAACACTTTGAGCCCTGAAGATGATCTCAATAAAGATCGAAACGTTGGCNTTCAAAAAGGTGCGGTTGAGATGGGAAGTTAGTGCCCGAGGGGATCGAAGTCACGATAGCTCAAGTGGTAGAGTAGCGGCGTATCAAGCCGAAGGTCGTGGGTTCGAATCCCGCTCGTAGTACTTACAATAATGAAACTTATTGTTGCAATAATGGTGGATTATGAGTTAAGAGTGGAAGATGGGGGCGTGTACCGTGTACATATATGATTCCCCCCCCGCAAAAAAGCACATATAAACCCGAGGGATGATATGACCTCTGCTGTTGCGAACTTTCGAAAAAAAAAGAAACAAGTGGATCTAAAGTCTTAATTGTTAATTGGTATAAAATGTTGACGAAGAGAATATATTCCTTCAATGCCGGACGAAGTACTAAGTTTTTCTTTTCTTTCAAATATTGCCCTTGATGTTTTTTAACAAAACAAAATTCCATAGCTTATATACAAAAGTATTTATTGGCATTGGTCAATAATTCTGTAGGGAATTGTAAAAAAATCAAATAACAACCTGAAGTACGTTGCAGCAAGCTAAGAAACCAGGAGACATAATATGCGCCAAAAAAACGAAAAAATGAATTTTTGTTTAAAGTTCATATTTCCAGCGATAAGCACGATGTTTGTCCGCTCGTAAATAAAACATACGTACATGAATATACATTAAATAGTTAAAATAATTTTACTGTATAGCTCATACATTGAGGCGGAAAAATCCAGGAAAAATACAGTATTTGTTCAATTTTTATTATGTTTTACAGTTTTTAGTGACAAGTCAATAGATCCTCACCATTTAACAAATCGAATCAAGTTCTAAAGTAATACAGAGAATTAAAAATCATCATTTATCGTATATTATATACGATATACCCTATATTAATTGTATAAAAAATGTCCACAATTGAAGAACACTTACAAGCACAAATTATTTTTTGACAAAATCTATTTAAAAAATTCATATTAATTTTGATGTTACCTGCTTGTATTTTTATTAACCCTATTAAAATTCATGTTTATTGTCTTTGGTCTACAGACGTCTTGGAAATTGAAAACAAGATTAAATATATTAAATGATTAAATTTCCAATATTTTGTATATAATTATAATGCATCATATTAGACCCCAGATTATTGACCGGAAATCAAGAAAAAAAGATAAATTTGTTCGAATATTACTCTATTTTATTATCTTTGGTGACATGCCAGTAAAATCAGTCTTCCACCGTGAAAACATTGAATTGACTTCTAAATTAATAACTACCAATCAGAAACACCGTTATTTTATCGTTCGCTGTAATCTATATTAAAAGTATAAAACATTGTCCACACAATTGGAAACCAAGAAGGGAACATGAAAATTTAATATACGCATAAGTTATTTTTTTAACAAAATCCATAACTTCGTAAAAAATGTTATCATTTAAGATAAAGCGCAAATTGAAGATAAAACGTACTAAAATCTATGAATCTTTTTTTAATATGCCTAGACATTTTTATTAGATAATTTTAGAAAAATGGGAATAGAATTAAATGTATCATTCCATGAAGTTTAATTTTAAATTCTCTTTATGAATTTACTGTTAGTATTTATATTTCTTCCATTTTTTCAACTTAGTTAAAATTACTCCATATTTTAATAATTTTTAAAGTAATTTACTACAAACGTAAAAAAACCAAACAGCATGTTTGGTTTTTTATCGCTCGCTTTGTTCCCAATGTTTTGATCAAACTTTACAAAACTATTGAATTGTTATTCCAAAATGAGAATATCGACAAAAAAAAACGAACTGCCAACATCACAATTAAAATGTAGGAAAATACAAGCGAACACGGTTCAATATACCTGGAAAAACACTGGTTGTGCATTTAACCGATTTGTTATTATTTTCCAATCCTGTAAATATTCCCTAATTTTTTCATTTAAATTGAATACTTTGAAAGCAAATGAATTTACTCCAGACACATAAAACCGTTTATAAATTTACAATTACGGTTAATTTCGTTGTTATGTGCAATATAGGAACGATGTTTAGTGTTGATAGTTTATCTGTTGAATCACTGTTTAAGTTTTAAACTATGTAATTATCCTATTGAAATTTTTTACTGAATGTGAATTCTATTCAACAACTACCTTCACGAAAAGCTCCAGGTTATGATCTAATTACAAAACAAATATTACAAAATTTGCCCCACAGAGGCTTACTACACTTAACATACAACGCTGTAATACAACGCTGTACTCAGGACCACATATTTTCCAGTACAATAGAAGTCTTATAATTAAAATGATTCATAAGCAAAATAAACCTTCTGATCTTCCAAATTCCTATCGCCCCATTTGTCTCCTTTCTAACCTTGCCAAAATACTAGAAAAACTACTTCTCCGACGATTACTGCCACTAATTGAAAATTCTAATATTATTCCAGATCATCAGTTTGGTTTCCGCACATTTCACTCGACAACTCAACAACTACATCGTGTTGCTGACAATATAGCATCTTCCCTCGAACAAGCACTGCATTGCTCGGGTGTTATTCTTGATTTAGAACAGGTCTTCGTTCGAGTCTGGCACTCGGGCTTGCTTTGTAATCTGAGGAACATCCTCCCTCATACGTACTGTCTTATACTGAGATCTTATCTCTCGGATCGATTTTGTCGAGTCCGTCAGGGAACTGAATTCTCACCTTATATAAGCATAAGGGCGTGTGTTCCTCAGGGAAGCATACTTGGCCCTTTAATATTTTCCATATACACTGCAGATATTCCTACACATGTTCACATTTCGACACACACATTCGCTGATGATACGGCGATTCTTACACGCAATTCGGACCCCTCAATTAACACTCAACACTTACAACACCTGAATGAATTAACACTATGGTTCACAAAATGGAGAATAAAGGTAAACCTAACAAAAAGCACACAGATCAATTTTAGCTTACGTAAAAATATCTGTCCTGCAGTGAGTATAAATGGAATCCCATTGGCTACCACTGACTTTGTGCATTATCTTGGACTTTTCTTGGATAAATGACTGACTGAAAATACATAAGACTGAAAATACAGCAAACAAACCGACATTATAAATTATTTAAAAGACTATTTGATCCACGATCAAAATTAGACCTTGAAAATAAACTTTTAATTTACAAGACTATGATTAGACCTCTCTGGGCGTACGGTTGTGAAGTGTGGGGCTCAACCAAGGATTCCAATTCCCGTCTCAAATCAATCTAATCTAAAATTCTCCGTCAAATTATAAATGCACCTTTTTACGTTTCAAATTACACTATCCATAAAGACCTACACATCCCGTTTGTACATGAACTCATGAAAACCCGATATAAAAAATTTCATCAATCATTGAACACACACAGTAATCTATTCGTACGACATTTATCATTTCCAACCCTACCTGAGAATCCTCCAAGACGATTGAAGCGAAAGTGGCCCTCAGACCTTCTCATTGTGTGAAGATTGAACAAAATATCAGTGTGGAGGAGTGTTACCACTGGGCAACTTCTCATACAAGAGCTTCAAATGATAATTCAACGTATTCGAACATATTTACTTAATAAATCACTTGTAGTTGTAAATACCAAATAAATGTAATTTAAAAAAAAAAGTGAATAGTATGAAACAAGACGTCGAGTTAACAGAATAGAATTGGCAAAGAAAATATGTATATTAATGAATTAAAAATTAAAATACTTAAATCTACAAAAAATTTGAAGTTGTTTTTAAATCAATTTTGTTAAATTATTATTTTAATTGCTATAAAAATGTTTCCGGAAGAGAGTTGGGCAGTTTAAAACATTATTTGCTACCCGCACTCCTTGGGGTTTGAACAACGTTATTCTTTCTCGAAAAAACACTGCAAAGAAAACATTTATTTTCATACATCATTGAGGTAAACATTCTACAAATCAGTTATGTTCTTTTTCATTTCCCTTTAGGAACATTTCTTATAAGGTATATACGAGATAAATAATGAAGTCCCATTTCTTGAAAGGGAGGGAAGGATTGATGTTCAGTGAGATATTCTTGTAAGATGAAACGTGAAAAACTGAGCAGTCCATTGTTTGAAATTTAGAAGGATATGAAGAAAGAAAGGCAAACACGATTGTGTAATGTGTACGACTGCCGTGAGGTTATTGGCAGCCACTCTTGCGCACACCATCGATTCTCGGGCCCAATTTACTTTTAAACAACTCGTAATAACGCACAAAGAACGCTGTTGCAGTACAGAAAGAAAACAAGGCAAAAAAGCAATCTAAATTTGAACTTAAATTTACATTTGTATACAGGGTAAGAGATATATCAGCTAACTGGATTTGTTTCATACATTGTTGAACAATTTACATTCAGTAATGCTTTGATGTTTCCTTACATTTTAGTCTGACTAGTCTCGCTGTTTTCATATGTCAGACTTTGACCGATTAGGTGTACGCTATTGTAAACGTGCAGAAAGGCTCCACGAATATTGCCCGAAATTTGAATATTATTCTTACGTTGAAATTTACCTTACGTAAATAATATCTCAACCAAAACCTTACATAGAGAGAATAATTAATTGAAAGAAGTAACTTGGTCAATTTACCTCTAAACGTAAATGGATTAATATTTAATACATAAAAGATGTATCACTTCACTAAACAGCTCCCCGTGGCCACTTCATAAGTCGCTGAGAATCCAATCCTGATTACACTACATTTGATAATGGCAAAAAGAGGGAAAATTTTAACGGTTGTAGGATGAGATGGAGAGTTGGTGTCTGAGAGGATCGAAGTAACGATAGCTCAAGTGGTAGAGCAGCGGCGTGTTTAGCCGAAGGTCGTGGGTTCGAAACCAGCTCATGACACTGACTTTTTTATCTCAACCAAGACCCTACTTAGAAGGAATAATTAATTGAAAGAAGTAACTTGGTCACTTGACTACTAAAACGTAAATGGACTGTAAGTAATGTTCTATTTTAAAGAATATTATAAAGTAAGCAAAGTCTGTTACACCCATTTTTATTTCGGGTCAGAGCAAAATTATCCCGGTAGCTCGTCGGGAGAGGGGGGTAAGTATGGATGGACAATTTACAAAAAAATTAAAAAATAAATAAATATTAGAGACCAAAGAAATATTGGTGAGTTGGGCGCCACCCCATTTTATGCGTTCAGAGTAATGGAGAACTCCTTTAACTAAAAGTATATTCTTGTTTGTACACTAAATAAATTTTATAAAATTAAATAAATAAACAAATAAATCAAACAATATATGAGAGGAAAGTAGTATAATATTTTCTATAAAAAAATAAATTTAGATTTAGATTTACTTTATTACTTTATTACGGCGAACACTCGCCACGGGGGGGGGGCACTCCAGGCAAGTCCACTAGGCTTGGGCCAGGATAAAGCCAGCCTAACACGGCAGGTCCTGATCAGCAACCTTCTCCTTATCGCATTCGAGTTCCCTCTGCTTAAATGATTACTTATGTATTTACGAAGTACCTGGCCATGCAAAATAATCAAGCCAAACAAAAAAAGTAGATTAATAAGGAGGGAGAGAAAAAAAATGAGAATCCACTTAACAATGGGGGGATTTATTATTCCTAAACAGAGTAAAATTAAAATAGGTACTTTGTTTCCTTAATCAGCTATAAAATAAACCATAAACCAGATCTGGACTAACTTTAAAAAAATTAAAACTTAATAACCTAAATTAACGATAATAATTCATTAAAATTAAAACAAACAAAAAGTCCTTCTTCATGGAGTCTTATCCGTGAACCAACACTTTTACTTGGGAATCGTTGATCCAGCCACAATCATCCGCCGAGTCTTCCTGGGTTCCAGTACTGCCGAAATCAGCTCCAAAAAAAGAAAAAATCTCCGGAGAATCGGACCCGCCTCTATATCCTTTTGGAAAACCACGAACGGACGCACACAGTCCTCGCTCGTCGCCGTAGTCTGGTGAGGAAGGCGCCCGGTAGAAATTCCAAAAATGGAAATACCCACGAAGAAAAATCCGGACGAGCCGTTTTCCGGAGAATCTCTATCGGTTGCCACCTTCTAGGTGTTTACCGCACTGTTCTCCTCGGCGACCTCTGGCTCGGTCCAAGCGATCGCGTTATCGCTTAATCCACTAAATACACACTCTTAATAATAACACTCATTGTTGATTTTCACCAATTTCCTACGTACACTGGTTTTTAATTAATAAAAATTTATTCATCTTATAACTAGGTTACATACCTCCTTGCAAAGAAAAGGAAGCTGATCGAGGCGAGAAAAATAAAAATTCGATTTTGGGGCAAAAAAACCCACTTTCCTCTCTTACAATCATGACATTATAAAAACCTTTTTTTTTGACACAGCGCATTAATTTGTCATCTTTGTATTATCGTAAAATACGTTTTTACTCTATACATATTCATTTTGCCATTTTCCTTTATCCTAGGCTGCTAAATCTCTCTGTTTTGGCCTGTTGCCATCGCTAGTGGTTAGTCTCCGAGTTGTTTTAGTGAAAAGTATGTTGGTGTCATTATTGTTTTTTTTTTTTTAGTTTTTAACAAATTAAGTCCGGGTTTTTTGTGTTTTATTAGGGTAAAATTAACTGTTAGTTTTCTTATGTTGTTTTTCTGTGTGGTTGGTCATTATTTTTTTATGATTTTTTTTCGTTCAATTGTGTTGCAATTGCGTCAAAAATTAAGTTCTAACTGAGGTACTTAATTACATTTGTATCACTCAGCTTGGTTCGTAGTCTCGTCGTTGTATGTTTTGATAACTGATAATTCTAAGCTCTTTTCTTATATCATTACACAGAAAAAACACAAAAGGGATATTTTCTGTATAACGTACTCTTTTATAAAACGGCACAAATTCAATTGAAGCCAGGAAAACATTATGTGGCTTGTTTGTATTTTGAGGACATGCTAACAAACGCCACTGCCAAAAATGGGTCGCTGAAATTAGCTCTGAAAATTTTGATATTCGTTCCGCGTAGAATACCCGTTGAACCCAATGACGATAAAATCAAGGCAGTATCTGAAGCGAATCATATACAACACCGAAAACCATAATGATATTTGTGAAATGCAACAGTTCATGATCACTTGAAACGACATGGGTTAAAACTAGACAAATGTGTTCCAAGAGTAAGAAAAGCGTCGCATTAACATCTTCGATCCATATATGTCACGAAAATGATCACAACTGCTGAAGAAAAAAATGGATTGTTTTCCTTACATTACGTAACACGTTTACTGCGGACCACTAAGGCGTCATCAGTAAGTTGTTTCACCAGACGGATGGGTCTTCGATGGCGTCAAGCCCTCATTGACTACCAATCTTAAAAAAATCCGATAAACATGTCATAAATTAAAGGTAAAATACTTTGGGGTTTAAAAGTCAAACTTGCTAAAACCACATCACAAGCCGACATCAATAATGGTTCTGAAGTATACTGCCGCCACTCGGACAAACCGAATGATCGCAGGCAGAAAAGGGCACAATTTATCAGTCTGATGGTAGCTATACACTTCCAGGAAATCCTCAAATTGACATTTTCTTTTCGTGAACCCACCGAACCCGCGCCTACACACCGAGAGGATATTCCTCAAGAAAATTCTCATGGACTAGTTCTGTATTAACTCGTGGTGGTTGTTGGTTGTTCTCGTGAATTATTTTCGGCCTTAAGGCGGAAAAGGCATGGATTTTTGTTCGGCCATTCTCAAGGTAGCCTGATGGACATAACAACACATGTTGAGGAATTCCTCAAGGCTTGGTCTGTTAGGCCAAACCTTGAGGAAATCCCGTTTGTGTATGGCTACATTTAAAGGTCTTTTGTTTCACCAGGATAATGAAATGTGTCATTAACAGAATCCAGGCAAAATATCAATGAACTAAATAGTTGAGCTATTAAAAGTTTCATTTGAGGTAAGTTGTAATGTTTCATTTCCCATTATTGTCCATAAAGAATGTTATTATTATTCTTTGAATAAGTCTGTGTAAGTTGATATAGAACATTATTATCATAAATATCAATTTTGTCTTGTGTAATGGGTTTGCTAATATAGTTTCATTAACATTAGTGACATTTTTATGTCAACTACGTAACGTAACTATTGTAAAGCTTCATGTTTGTATTTGTATCGTTTAGTTAAACTAAATAAGACGCATCATTTATTTGAAAGTTGCATTTTTATGAGTGTTGGTGGTCTGAATCAGGGCGGATAATATTGCTTTGTTCTTGTTGATTTTCTTCATATGTCAAATTGTATTGTGTTGTGTGCTTTGGCAATAGCTAAGCTTATATATTTAATTCAATATTTTTTGGGAGTTAATAAGGCTGTTTAGGTTCTATGCGAGTGTCAGTTTATAGTAAATGGCTGTTCGTTTGGTATGGATTGTTTTACTTTAAGATGGTTTTATGTTCACAGTTGAGCATTTGTATTTGTATATTTTTTTTTATGCTTTACGGTTTATAACCGTTGTGTGATTTGTGTGTTTATTTATTTTTTGGGTCTTTGATAGTTTTGTACAGTTAAAATTTTTTACGAAGTCGATAGTTTTGTAGATGTAAATGTCACTATCTCTGTTCACCTTTTGCGTTACTTTTGTCGGACTCTGTTTTTCATTAAGTTCCAGTCCATTAAGTTTCGTTGGTTTAATTTTACTCGGTGCTATTTTTCTATCATTTTTATCAATATTCACTGTTTATTTGTATGATTACTACTACCTATTTTTGAGTAAGGTTTTGTTTATTGTTATTTATTTGATTTCATTCTGTATTTGTGTACTTTTGTGTTTGCTCTCTGTTATTGGTTGTGAATATCCAATTATCGTTTATTGCCAGTTTTCTTTTCTTAAAATTAGGTCGCAAAAGTTATTAATTTTTCAATTAATTAAGGTTTTTAGTTGAGATAAAATGTCAGTGTCACAAGCGGGTTTCGAACACACGATGTTTGGCTAGATACGCCGCTGCTCTACCACTTGCGCTATCGTGACCTCGATCCACTGGGACACTAACTTCCCATCGCAACCCCACCTTTTGAATTTTTCCTCCTTTTTGCCATATTAATTGAAAAATATTAATTGTTATTATTAATTATTAATATAATTATATTAATTATTAATTCTTGGGACCACGAAACTAGTGAAGTTATTGTTTTTGTTGGAGTTGTTATGATAGTTATATTTGTTTCTAATATGTTAACAGATTTTTGTTTCTTGTTCTTTATATGTACTGTACGACTTTGCATCGCAATTTTTAAGTTTATTCCATTGGGATTAGGGATGTGCTTAGCTTTCTTTCTTTTTTTTTATTATTATTATTTTTTTTACGAGGGTTCGCAACAGCAGAGGTCATATCAACTCTCAGGGTGCCGATGTTTTTGAAAAAAAGCTCATTTGTAAGTGTGTCGGGTTCTAATGCAGGGCCGCTAGATCCGAACCCGGAACCTTTACCTTACAGTGTCAACGCCTAAACCGTTGCGGCCACCGACGCCCCCAGCTTTTTTTATATTTATGTTGTTTGAACCCTTTTAGTTATTATCATGTTTGTAGCTAGATGATCGTTGAGACTGTAGGTATACTTTTTGCTCAGTTTTATGGTGTTACTTGATTCCTTTTTGCCATGTTTTTTTAAAAATATTTTATTACGTATTACTGTTTGATAAAGGATTTTATTCTTATCTTTATATTTTAAGGAATGAAGTTTAGTCAATAAATGCGATTTAGTAGGTTCTATTAAAAAGGCCAATCATTTTAATTAATTAATTATTTTTTAGGGAAAGTTGTTCGGGTTTAGTTTAGTGGGGTTGATTTTAGTTCTAGTTTAATTTTTCCGATTTTTGTTTGTATCTTATTTTTATTGTTATTTATTTTCTATTTTTGATAATTTTTTATTGGCCGTATACTATGTAGGCATGAAGGTGTTTTTCTCTTCTTCAGTACATAAACTGTTTCATGCTGTCTCTGCTCTATTACCATTTTAGTTAAGGTTTTGTTAGATTTTATATTCTTGAAAGCGTGTTTGTACTTTCCTTGTCGTATGTCTGTTGTTGCCGGTCTTTTATACCCGACTTACTATATAGAATGACTTTTGTAAAAAAATATGTCAATAAAGTTTGTTTTTGCGTTCAGTTTCTTTAGTTAAAACTTGTTTCTCATGTTTTTCTCAGTCTAAAAATTTAATCTTACAATGTCATAAGTATTATCTTCTAGAAGCAAAATTACAATTATCAAATTTATCGGATATTTAAGTGTATGGACGCTAAAGTCTAAAAAGAGCAAAAGAAACAAACCACAAAAAATTCAATTATCGTTGTCATAGGCTCTTGCAAAGTAAAAAAAAAAAAAAAAAAAAAAAAAAAAAAAAAAAAAAAAAAAAAAAAAAAAAAAAAAAAAAAAAAAAAAAAAAAAAAAAAAAANAAAAAAAAAAAAAAAATCGCTTATCGGTAAGTAACATAAGCAAAGGAGCTTTCAAACGTTATTCTACTGTTCAGAATACCTGAGAACAAATCGCTAAGCTCTGGGATTTGGGTCGGGCTTCACAACCTTTTGGTGGTCGTTATCCTAGTCCTTTGTGATCACACTCACACTCTCACGCTCTCTCTTTCTCATTCACTCTCTCTCTCTCTCTCTCTCTCTCTCTCTCTCTCTCCCTCCCTCTATCACCATCTTTCTTGGATTATTTGTTCATAATGGAGAAAGTTTTTATAACAATAATAGTATAGTAATTTTCGAACTGAGTAACAAAAAGTATTCTACTGTATCAATTTTGTATGTTTAAGGCTTAATTATTTTTCCCTAGCGCCAACTTTGCTCCTGTACGGGTTTTAAACCGTGGCCATCGCAATAAAAGGAAACAACATTAAAAATGATTTGCTAGGGTGGAGTTTAATTGCGCTGTTTGCGTTGGGGATAGGCCATCCTGTACACAATGGAAGCACATCTCTACCATTCCGATGGACGGGCATAAATTCGACCTTTTGACCGTTTCCCTCAGCAATTGGCCGAATAATAGCCAACATTTTGCTCGATCATATACACGTCTGTCTGGAAATCTGATACATGAGATAACATTAAGAAATTGTTTCCCTTGCAAGTTGTTTCGAGCAGCATACGATTTAGCTCGATATTATCGGTACCAGCCTTCTCTGTAATAACTGTGCATTAAAAATCAGGATACAGACAATTTGAAAGATATAAAAAACACTCAATTCGTTCGTCGCTTTTAAAGGATTTATCTCCCCATCAGGACTTGTAAACTATTATTAATAATTCACAAGGTTAACAAATTTGAACTTTTACTTACAATACTGAATTTTCCAAGTAGTGATGGAGAATAAAACACTTATCTACAGACAATTCCATATCGTAATTGTCAATGTCAAGTTATGTTGAAGGAAATATCATCCTTGAACACCTTTCCAAGAAACTGATTTTATTTCTTAATAATTGAGCTTATCCCAAAATATTTCATACAAGTTAGTACACAAAAAATTAAAACAGCAATGATTATTTTGTTAATGAATTGTTTTTCAAAGAATAAAGAGTAGAATGGAGTAATGTGTTATTAAATTTTAGTTATGAACACTCTGGAACAATGTATGGTTTTAAAGAAAAAATAAAATTCAGTTGTTATTGCCAAGCTTTCGAGCTGTGTTAAGATCATCATCAGGGACTATATTAATTTCAGTTAAAAAAAATATATTTGTACAATTGATTTATCGATTAATTATTTAACAGTTTTTTTATAATGTGAAACTGTGACTCCGGTACACCTTAAAATCCTTCACTAAACACAAAAAAAAGAAAAAAGAAAAAATAAGAAAGACGTGACTCAAATTGTGCAACTTTCCATGATAAATACTCCCACCGATGCTTGTATTGCCAAGCTTTAGACCTATTTTAAGATCATCGACAGGGACTATATTAATTTCGCTTTAAAATAAAATATTTGTACAATTGATTTAACAACTATTTTTATAATGTGAAAATGTGACTCCAGTACAGCTTAAAATCCTTCACTAAACAAGAAAAAAACTGACGTAACTCGAAATGTGTCACTTTTTCTGATAAATACGCCCACCGTTGCTTGTACGGTCTTGAAGAAAAAGCAAATTCAAATGTTAGTGCCATGCTTTTGACTTATTTTAAGATCATCATCAGGGACTATATTAATTCCCCTTTAAAAAATAATATCTGTACATTTGATTTAAGAAATGTTTTTTATAATGTGTAAATGTAACTCCGGTACAGCTTAAATACTCCACTAAACAAGAAAAACTGATGTAACTCGAAATTTGTCACTTTTCCTGATAAATAATCCCACCGATGCTTGTAGGGTCTTGAAGAAAAAAGCAAATTTCAAGCAAAGTTAGTGCCAAGCTTTTGACTTATTTTAAGATCATCATCAGTAACTATATTAATTTCACTTTTTAAAAAAATTTGTACGATAGATTTAACAAATGTTTTTTGTAATGTGAAAATGTGACTCCGGTACAGCTTAAAATCCTTCAATAAGCAAGAAAAACTGAAGTAACTCGAAATAACAACGACTTAGATACTCCCACCGTTGTTTGTATAGAATTGAAAAAAGCAAATTTGGTGGTTAGTGCCAAGCTTTAGACCTATTTTAAAGACATCATCAGGACAAAACAATCGTAAATATATTTACAGATTGACATATCTGTCATGGTTTTGTCATGACATACCATTGATGGTTTGCCCTCACGATGTCCTTGAAGTAGGTCTAAAGATTGGCACTAACAACTCAATTTGCTTTTTTCTTCAAGACTTTAATCCAAAGTATTCGAGATTAATTAAATATATTTACCAAACATTTTTATCACATTAGGCTCATCGTGTTTTGAAATAGTTGTTTGCTATGCATTTCTTTTCCATTCATTTTTCTCAAACCTCTTTTTCATCCCACCTTGAGTTCCCAAACGATTGCTGCTGATAGTCTTTTAAGATTGGCCATTTGGCAATAATGTGAAACGTGCCCTGCATTTCTGACAGACTGCAAAAAGAGCACTTACGTCTTTCCTCGGTCCTTGTTAAGCTATAGTTCAACTGAAGTAATTTCCGTCTAAGTTTTATAATTGTACTAATAAAACGCAGGCTTTAAGATTACAGCTATAAGAAAATAATTTCTTTTTGAGACTGTTTGATGGTGTTTGTTTGCCTACGAGTTAGAATTTTCACCTTTTTCTTTGAACACGATCTTCGCATTTCGGTTGGAATAATCCTTACGTATCTTAGAAACATCGTAAAACCAAAACCTGTTATTTCTCAACTAAGATATTTATTACTTATGATGAGTAGGCTTAAATATTTTAATGTACTTAACGTGCCTTGTAAATAGATCTCTAATTAACCTTATTTTTTTGTTAGACTATATATGCATGTGTAATTTTTAAGGCTTACATAGCCTCATAAATTGAATTTATAATTATTTGTTTTGTAACACTTGATGGATTTTTAGTGAATGCAATGAGACAGAAGCTAGAACTCTAAAATTCTGATTATTATTCAGTTCTACCGTTTTAAGTATGAATTTTTAAAAAATTTTCTTTTGGATTCTTTCATTGTATGCAGCATATTGTACATTACATTCGACGACTTCGGACCTCCTCTTTCATTGTATACAATTATGTGATTCATTAACTGCTATTGCTTTACAAATTGTCTAACGTTATCTTAATTCAAAGTTCTTATTTATTTAGAAATCGTGAGATGCGGTCTGGTGTGATGTAGGTTTCAGAAAAACATTTTCTTTATCGTGCCAACGTTTCGATCTTTATTGAGATCATCTTCAGGGCCTGGGATTTACAAACATTGTTTACATATTACAATTACATTTTGGATGTGGAAAAGTTAATTTCTAAAATGCAAAATATACTTTATATATTCAATCAAAATATTTCTACTCTCTCAAAGTGTTTGTCTTCTGTGTATATTTGTTCTGTATGTAATATTTTTGGATTTTTGAAGTCGAAATTGTGTTGGTGTTCAAAATGGTGAACTAATAATCTGCAAACATGATTAAAAAAAACAGACACTTAACAAACGATTTATTACGTAATAAACTGACAATCAAAATTGTCGACAACTATTCAATCCTATTTGGACGTACGGTTGCCAAGCTTATGGATCGTCCGAATATTCCAATATGCAAAGATTAGAAAGTTTTCAATCCAAAATTTTAATACTATTTTTTTCTGCCCCCTTTTACGGATACAATAACACACTTTACAGAGCTCTTCACATGCCAACGGATTTTTCATGCATCAAAACATATTACATTTTTCATATTGATTTACAAAATAACCCTAACACACAAATGTGGTTACTTCATTTCCCCACAATTAACACGTTAATTACATAAAATAATCACGACTGAAAAGAATATGGATAGGAGATCTTCCAAACGATTAATATTATTTTATTAATCCAAAGCGGCTACCAAGGGTAGCTTGCTATACAGCGCCCGTAATGTCGTAATCACATATTAAAACCCAATCTGCTAGTTGTATACAATACATATACAGTTGTAGATAAAATAAATTATATAACAAATGTTTACTCTTGAGGTGCAATTTGAAGGTTGAAGATCAGAATGCAATAACTTCCCAAATGGCATGAGTATTTATGAATATTATAATTAAAATTAATTAACAAATTTAATAAATAATAATTTTTCATTTCAACCAAAATCTTACATCAAAATGTTAATTAATTGATAAAAGTAATTTGGTCCATCAGACACTAAATATAATGGATTTAGTAATAAATAGTACTGAAAAAACATCTATGCTGACTGACGAACTTATAAAATAAGGCTGTAGCTTTTGCGATAATTCGATTTTTTTCCCTCTTGTGTTTCGAAGCAATGTTTATTTCTTTAATGTTCACTCACTCTGAAATGTCATTAGTCACGGATTTCTTTCATTTTTCAGATTTGTTCAAATTTTCATTTCTTTCATATTTTTAGCTGGTGTTTTTCAACGAGCAATAATCGCATCTCACTAGAACTTTAACGATTATGTTTTCGCCTCTGCAAAAAGCTAAAAAAACGAAGAATTTTCCGTTTCAAAGCGCAGAGGGCAGGCAAAGACCACTTGATATTTGTCGGCCTAAAAATAACACATACCACTAGTTCAGCAGGTGTTTTGATAATTTAAAAGGAGTAAGAATTATTGGCCTTTTCATCACTTAATGTTTTTTTATTACCGCAAATGGATAACAACAGCTTAGAATTCTATGAAAATTTGTAAGGTGAATGGTGATGTCGTTTTAGGATAAACCACCGTGTGCGAGAGGTTTGTTCGGTTCAGAAGCGGAAAATTCGATTTGGAAGACTCAGAGCACTTAGGTCGTCTTTTGTCACAAATAGCACACACTCAACAATTTCAGACAATGCAGAAACGCTTAACAAATCTGATGCAAACGTTTCAACGCACCTGAGAGCAACTGGATTGTTTGTCCGACCAAATTTTAGTTGCTATACTGAAACGAATTTATTGGAATTCATGTTGCTATCTGGAGTGAAAAGTTGGTGTTTTACAACAATGCTCAATGATGAAAGTCTTAAGAAAACACAGCGATTAATTGTTAACCTCTACCAATGACGGACTTCATTCCATGATGGTGTTGCAAATGATGGGATTAGAATGGGGGTGCTTTCATATTCGCTTTTTCCGTACAACGAAACTATTTATTCTTGTGTATACTTCATACCACACCTCTACACATTGAGGCTAAGGTCAGAGCACAGGCTTCCGTCGCAAGCGGCGCTTTGGATGGAGACGGGAAGCTTGAAAATATTTGTGTTTGATGTATTTGTCTTGATGTTTTATTAGTAATTTGACAAGTTAAGATAGCAGTGAGATATAAATTAAGAAAATAAAATTTTAAAAAAGAGAGAACAGTGGGACCGATGTGTAAAGGAAAAACTAATTGTAGAATTTTCCTTTTATGAGCAAAGGATCGGCAATGATCATTAGATGTTTCTTCTTCTATAAAAAAAAATCTAAAAAGTTATATTCAATAAATATAGTTATATTCAATCTTAGTGACGTAGGTCGACTAATGGAGTCTGGAATGGCGTGAATTATCGCATTCTACGAAACAAAAACAATATGGGATTGTTAAAACCTAATTAATAAAAAATATTTCAAAAATGTATTATCATAAAAAATAATCATTTAATTTTTTAACGGCAACCAAACCGGCCATTATTTGCTATCGTTTATAATATATTATAATATATAATCGTATAAAATTTTTTATACTAAATTTAGATATTTTATTATTTACCATCATACTTACATTTAAAAAAATATAAATCTTGTTTTGGGTTACTTTGGCACATGGGTTTACGAGGTTTACGTGCTCAGGGTAATAATCACTGATAGCTCGCCTCTCAATTTAATTTAATATTTAGTACTACAAAAATAATTAATCACAGTATAAATACCTATTTAATGAACTGTTGAATTTTAATTTTCCCTTCGCAACGAATATCTATAGGGGGATATTTTTAGCCTTAATATTGGACTGCATATCCCACACACAATGTTATAAATGGATTAACTCTCCCCCAACATTATAATTAAATACGCATTGTAATTTATCTGTTAGACCTTTTTTTTCACCTGTGGTAATCTAACAGCCGAGGAGTTTATTTTTTTCTACCTGTTCCCTTTTTGATTCCTGCTGTTTACAAACAAAAACTTAATTAACGAAAAACATATAATATTTATTATTTTATGCATTGATGTTTAATTATAAATTTACTTTTTTTAAGGGCATGGTGGATAAGGATAACAGTACAGGGATAGTATCTGTATGACTGCACATCCCACAACCCAACATCGCTGAATATAACAGTCATAAAGAAAATAATAATATAATGGTTATTAATAACCCATATATGTTTAACGGTCGTAATTGACAATATTAATTGCTTCAATTGAATTTTTTTTTATAAGGTTTTGATTGAGATGAAAAAATTACTGTCACGAGCGGGATTCGAACCCTCGACCTTCGGCTCAATACGCCACTGCTTTAACTACTTGTCACGACAGATCTTTTTCACCTTAACCAAGACCATAGACAAAAAAAGAATAATTAATACAATTTGCAATTGAATTTACAAGATGTTATAAGTGAAAATTTAATAAATTCAAATTGAAATTCGTAACAAAATATACAAATTGGTTTAAAAAGTCAGTCCGCAGCCTTTGCCGTTCGACCGGCCACTCTTTTCCCCACAGTGACACTTCTCTGAGCAATCCTGTTCTCGCGGCCTCGTGGTTAGCACCGTGAAATAAGATATGTTCCCATGTCTGCAGGTTACTGCTGAGGACACGAGATTAAAGGGTCTTCCCTTATCTTAAATACTAGCTTTTTACCCGGGAACGAATTCGTCCACGAGGTACTCTGTTTTAATGAACCTTTCTGACCTGATGCAGAGTGCTAACATGGGTTTTACGTTTCGTTTCTCAAATTCTTCTCTTCCTCAGTTCAATTCTCTCTGTACATGGTAAATAATTGTTCATATGTTCCTCAATTTTCAAAGTTTCAAAAAATCGTTTTTTAGCAGCGATCCATGTCATTCCAGGACATGTCACTGTCGAAATTTCAGCCCTTTAGATACCGTCTGTGCGTTGTCTGTCATTAAGTCACGAAACTGTTTTATATACACACCAATTGTAGAGAAGTCGTTATTTCGGACGTGTCCACTAACAATTATTGGGTTAGTAAATAGGTAGTTAATGGTAGTTTCAATTCTACTATGCATGGTTGGGAAAAATCTTTTTGCATATGATCCTTTCGTCGTATCTTGCCATTGCTCATCCCAAAGAATTACCCTTCCAGGGAGTCACGAAGAATACCTTGCTCCTTGGTGTTGCTATAAATACCGCATCATAAAAAGGTGACTGTAGTTACAGTTCTGCTGCTTCGTTTCATACTATGCCAGTGTGTGATTGAACCTTGTTGATTTTAACCCTGATATTATTTTCTTCTATGGAAATTTTATCCTATTTGATGTACCGGTGGATTTTAATTTTTTGGTTTCCTTAATTTATCGATTTTATCTGCTAGTCCGTTATCCATGTTTATTAATACTGATGTTATGATACCTCTTCCATCTGTCCTCCGATTTAGTAACTCCGGAGCTTTCAATTTGGCCAAAAGCTCGGCTTGGTTATTTGAGCACTAGTCAGCTAACTTAATACAAATAGGGGGTAACTCGGTAGCAATGTCTGCAACGTACACGACTACGGCACTGCCTACTTGATTTCCCAAGACTGCCTTTTCGTCGTCTTCTTCTATGTCTACTGTATCAATTGACGGATGAGGTCATTGATTTAGGAGTAACTGTGATTCTACGGTAGGTGGTAAAGCATGGTTTTACCAACAGCACAATAAATGCTTTTTTCCAGGCGTCACGGAACGTTCCTCGCCCTAAATATTGATTAAATAAGTTGCATATGCTGTAACATTAAGTACTCTATTTATAATTAATTTCTTTAGTAAAACCATCTATCTTCTGGGCTTTGTTTTCCGTGATTGCGTTTTGTATTCATCCTCTGTAGTACATCTTGAGATGCTCTTTCCATTACGATGATGTGCTCTTTGTCAACTGGTCTTTCATCTGCAGGTCGCAATAGTCCATTATGGCAGAAATTGTAACGCGCCATGTTTTTGTATACGTCCAATCAGGTTTATTTAAATAAGGAAAAAGTTATTGACTAGCAATGTTTTCCTGCTATTGCCATTGTACGCCGCATTCTATGGGGAAGTCCCATTTGAGGCATCGCAGTATGCACGCCAGGATTTTGCTTCATTTATCTTTTTTTCATAAAGTTATTTTTCTTCATAATAAATTATTTTCTACGTTCTCTGGGTGTGAAGTCATGTCTTTTTGATGGTATCTTCTTTTCCAGGTTTCTTACATTTTACTTAATTATTATTCGGAAATCGTGACATGCGGTTTGGTGTGATGTAGGTTTCATAAAAATATTTTCTTTATCGTGCGAACGTTTCGATCTTTATTGAGATCATCTTCATGGTCTGGGATTTACAAACATTGTTTACATTTAACAAATACATATAGGATGTGGAAAAAAATGAATTTATACAATACAAAAAAATAAATTTTTTTTATATTCAATCAAACCTTTCAACCTTTTTTCTACATTCTACATGTATTTGTCTGTAAATCCCAGGCCCTGAAGATGATCTCAATAAAGATCGAAACGTTCGCACGATAAGAAAATGTTTTTCTGAAACCTACATCACACCAGACCGCATCTCACGATTTACGAATAATCATCGACTAACGGTCACTCATCACCACACATTTTCCATAATCCTGCTAGATCATTTGTCCGTCAGGGAACATTTCAGTTACTTTTATATTTTTCTATAGGTTTTATACGAGATAGTCTCTTATCAGAAGCATTTTTGGCTGCTATTTATTTGTTTTACCATGTCCTCCAATTGTTCCTTAATTGTTTTAAGAGAGCAGTTTGTCTTCATCAGTATCGATAATATTTGTCAACTTTTCGGATACGTCCAAGATTTGTCTGATTTACATTCTAAGAGCTTTATAAAAGTTTGACCGTTTAGCTAATTTTATTTTATATTATGCCCAAATTCCTTCCAATTTAAATTACGTCCAACGCCATTATCCGGATACTTGGCATGTTACCATGCGATAATCGGATCCTCATGGTTCATCATTATTATTCCAAATAATTAATGAATGGTGACATATTCGTAGTACACAGCGGCCTTCCCCTCATGAACTCTGAAAGGTCGATTTCCAATCATCATGATTATTAGTGAATTAGATGATAGGAAACATTGCAATATTTTGCCTCGACCATTTGTACGGATGTCGATCAATGCCTTAGACCTAGAGTATCTATCAGAATTCTATTTTTATTTGGCATGTTTTTAGAGCATATGCTAATTTTTTCAAATCTTCCTCTACGTCATTTTTCTCACAAAAGTTAGCTCTAATCACAAAAAAAACCTTTTTTAAACTATTTTATTTTATTTATTGCTATCTGTACAAAATATACATTGGGAAAATAGTACAGTTGTATACAAATCTTACAGATCTGTCAGGCCAGGAGACAGTGGGGACAGAAACCAACCAGGAACAACTCTTTTATTTAATTGGGTGGGCTAAGATAGAAGGTCACAAGACCATCGTAGTAGAGAGATAGTTTAGAGTATAATTGAGGAAGCGGGCCGGGGTAAGATCTTTCACGAAAGGGATTTTAAGATCTTTATGGATCGTTTGATTTGACCTAACCCCTCAGTTTTACTACGTAAGTCGAAATAGGCCTGTTGAGTGTTTTGTAACGGTTAGTTTGCTTGTAGTACATGGATGCTACTTGCACTCTGCTTAGTGTTGGTTTTGGTCACTTGGTGTCTGAGTAGTTATAACTTTTGTTCATTTTACACACACTAGTTCTTGTCGTTTTAATATTGTGTGTTCATGTAACTTTGCTATAAGTAAAGCCCAAGGTAGCGGACTTGATTCGGTTGTCTTGTTCTTAATGTGCACTGGTGGACAGGTTTGACGTTTGAGCGTAGACGTTACTATCACAGAAAAACTAGGAAAATTTTTTGGGATAATTATTCGGAGATCGTGAGATGCGGTCTGGTGTGACGTTGGTTCTAGAAAAACATTTCTTTATCGTGCCAACGTTTCCATCTTTATTGACATCATCTTCAGGGCCTGGGATTATAGACGAACATTGTTTGAATTTTGAATCTTGAATACAAGTAGGATGTGCAAAAAATTATGAATTTATACAACGCTAGAAAATTGTATATTAAAAAAAATATTTAGAATGCTAGAAAATTTTAGATTAAAAAAAGAAAGAATGGATTTATACAATGCTAGAAAAGTTTAGAATTAAAAAAAATAATTTATACAATACTACAAAATTTTGGATTTTGGGGTAACATCAATGAAAATGAAATCTTAATCTGATAAAGCTGGTAGCATTATTGCATCAAGTTGTGCCGCTTACGCCGTTTTTCCGGTTAATACATTCGCCAATTTTTATTTATCCCGGAGATATTAATGTTTTGGCAGTAGGGGTCTTGAAGTATGACTATATCTATTTTAAGACGTGATATAATTTCGTTTGTACAATTATTGCCGCCTTGGAGTTGTGTATTCAACTGAAAACATCTCACATCACCATTTGGGAAGTTTGTGACGTCACCAGCCATAGTCAATCAGTTTTCGTATACTGCCAACATCGGAAAGGTGACAAGGGGAAATCTCATCAAAGGCGGGATAGTTACCATTTACATGGTATACGTTTTTGGCGCGTTCGTTGAGGTTCTTACAATTAATGCACTTACATTCGTGGGTTTATTAAAGTCTTTAGTATCATGGTTAAGTGAACATTTCGCATAATTGATATCATTCTTGCAACCGTGGCTCGTGTGACGGAATTGATTACAATGGTATCACCGTTTAATATAAATATAATCAGCAGCTCGACAAACGGACCAGGATTGCATAATTTTCGTCTACGCAAGATTTCTTCTCAAGGTAGGATATACTACAATTACAAACATTTCTTCTATTTTGATTTACTTGGTGTGTTCATACAAATCGTACGATGAAACTCTTAGATGTAAACAACTCAGGGTTTTGGCTTTTTATTATTTCGCATAAGTTAGCTTTATTTACTTACACCTTACGGGATGTCATAGACAATCATTCGGGGAATAATTTTTTTTCTGTACTAAAGCTTTAAGGGAATCCTCGGCGTGTTTGTAATTATATATTAATTAATAAACAATAATAATTAATAATAGAAGTTCATTATCGTTTTGGCTGCAAATTTGAACCATCACACATCCTTTGGGCAGTCCTACCATTTTGCTGATTCCAATTTTTAATTTGGTTTTAAGAATTTTTCTTGCATCATCAGAAGTAAAATTTTGTTTCATTGGTTTGACAACCACTTTAAAAATTTGTTCAATGGGTCTAACCTTAATTTGTCTGTTGTTCAAAACATCACGATAATTAGCAGACCCAATTGACGGATTTCGATCTGTATCTTTCACATAAGATTCCAAATTTAAGATCTTATTTCAATTAATTATACTTTTATCTTATGTCTTGGTTGTGATGAAAAAGTCAGTGTCACGAGCGGGATTCGAACCCACGACCTTCGGCTAAATACGCGGCTGCTCTACCACTTAAGCTATCGAGACTTCGATCCACTCGGATACACTGCCATCTCATCCTACAACTTTCCTAAATTTTGCTCTTATTACCTAATTTTCCTCTCAACCAAGACTTTATATAAAAGTAAAATTAATTGAAATAATTAAAATAGATCAACTATGACCGTTAAGGTTTAAGATCTTACTTTTCATCGAATTATATATGTCGGTTAAATTCCAATAGCATCTTCAATGTATTTGCATAAGTTTTCCATTTGATTTAATTACATTGTTTAAATTCTTCAGAGCACTTTGAAAACGTTCGTCTTCAATTAGCGCCGTTTTAAAAAATCTCGTGCATTATGATCGTCCTGTTGGACCTTTAATAACCTACAAACCCCTAACTATAGGTCATACATAGAAAAAAAGAAAAATCCATGGAACTACTGATCTAATCTACAATGAAGCGTCACTTTAAGTATATCCTAACAAAAAACCTTCAACTCCATGACACTCGACTCCCTCAAATCACTGCTCAAGAGGTAATAAAACACAAGACATTCTGATTCTCCCACTGGCATACACTATTTTTCAAATATTACATCCCTCATAACTTAAACGTTAATAATATACCTAAATGGAATAATAATTTTTTAACTCTCCTTTCAACAATGAGTCTGCCTCCTCTGCGTGAGTCTGTGCGGGTTACTCTGGCATCTGTGAGGGTTACTCTGGAATCCCCTAGCTTTTTGGTGCATAGGGATCTTGATCATTCTTTTCTCACTGTGCCTAATCAGTACGCAAATCTGACTTACATAGGTGGGTGGGTAAAATGAGATGTGATGTGCTTTGGCTAAGTTACGCCTCAAGGTTTGAGGGGCTGTCTGCATTGTCCACTTTATCTAACTCTAAGGTCAGAGAGGATATGTTCCATTTCATTGCACGATGTACAATCTTAAATGAAATCCACATGCTCCACCTAGGCTGCAGTTTCCTTTCCCCAGACCAATTAATTAACGGGTTAAACTATGAGCTAACTTCAATTGTAGGATTTTGTATATACGCATGGCAATACAGATATTTTTGTCACTGAAATGAATATTTAGTGTTTGGATATTTAATTTCAAGTTGTTTTCTTTACTATTTCATTTTTTAATTTAATTTAAGTTCTTTGGAAGCCTTTTTTAAATTCAAATTTAGCACTTTTGTTGCCCAGTCTGTTTTCATTCACCTTCGGTAGACGGAATTTTCCATGCCGTAATGGTACTTGTTTTGTAGTTGTAATTTAATTGTACATTGTAGGATTCCACCAAAGAAAGTGCCTTTATTACTATTATATACATTATTAATGTAAAAAACAATGCCTTGGGGTGTCTGGAATTAACCAGTATTTACACGTTTACAATGCGATTTACCGTTAAGTATTTCAAGCCAGATCTATCCCGATCTGATGCAAAAATGATTTACATTCTTTATCGAAATGTGTAGAGATTAGTGACCGTTAATCGATAGTTATTCAGATATCGTGAGATGCGGTCGGGTGTGATGTAGGTTTCAGAAAAACATTTTCTTTATCGTGCCAACGTTTCGATCTTTTATTGAGATCATCTTCAGGGCTCAAAGTGTTTGTCTTCTGTGAAATTGTGCCATCCTTGCGTGTCGTGTTGAGAGTGCCAGTCATTGAGCCCTGAAGATGATCTCAATAAAAGATCCAAACGTTGGCACGATAAAGAAAATGTTTTTCTGAAACCTACATCACACCCGACCGCATCTCACGATATCTGAATAACTTTATTGAAACATCCAAATAGTTCACTACTACATTTTTCCATTCACCATCTCTAATTTACACCCCTTAATACAACCAAATATGTATAATTAAAAAGTAGTAATTTGACATCAACTACTGTTATAATCGATTTTTTCATGGTTATTTTAAGATTCAACATATTATCATTATTTTTTATTATATTTCTTGTATAACAGTGTGACGAAATGTGTCGATGCCAAAGTTATCGTGGCTTTTTATTTTTTAACACGATTTTAATTATAGGACGTGCATCCTTTCAAAAAGTAAACTTGGATACGTAACAGAGAAAATCAAGTAATCTACTTATAATTAGATGAAGATCGCACAGTAAAACTCGCATTCAAATCCTTTTTGTAGAAAATCAGTAGGGGCAGAACAACCAGATCATGAAAAGGGCGTTTATGAAGGAATATATATTTATCTAGTATTTTCAATTAATTAATCTTTTTATGTAAGGTTTTGGTTGAGGAAAGAAGTCAGTGTCACGAGCGTGATTCGAACCCATGACCTTCGGCTAAATACGCCGCTGCTCTACCACTTGAGCTAGCCTGACTTCGATCAACTCGGACATTTACTTCATATCTCAACTTCACCTTTTGAATTTTCCCTTTTTTGCAATTTTTATCTAGTATAGTAATAGTATCGTTCTTGCTGTTTATAAATTTTAGCGGTACTTGCGCTTTCAGCCAGATTTTATCATTAACTGTTGCATGGCTATCTTCTGCATAAATGATTCAATGTGTTCAATGAATTACTATATTATTACCCCACCCTAATTTAGCCCTATTGCAACTGTATTTTTCAACTCTGTCACAAAGGACGTAGCGAAGAAAGTAAAGATTGTTTTACGAAGAAACTATGTTGATATTTAGTTTTTCACTCCTAAAAATCTCAGGATAAAAATTCTTGAGAAAAAAATTAACAGATATGTTTTCAGGCTGGGTACACAAACATTTTTTGCGGAACTATTTGTGCATCATGGAATTCGTATTACGGGGAGTGCAGATGAGGGGATTGTGGTTAGTTTAGAAATGGTCAGGTTATGTTAGGTACGGTTAGGGTCGGTGTTAGGACTAGAGAAGCGGGTTAGGTAGGTTAAAAATGGTTAGATTAGGTTGAGTTAGGTTAGGAATGGTTACGAAGAGTTAGAGTTAAGGTTAGTTGGACGAGTAAGGTTAACTGAATTGGGGTGGGTTAGGTTAGGTAAGGTTAGGATTAGTTACAATTAGACATAGAGACCGGTTAGGTTAGAAAGGGTTACAGGTAAGGTTGGTGTAACGGTTTCGGACGGGGTAGTTCAAGTTATGTTGAATTGAGTTGGGTTGAACTAGGTTAGGAATCAGGGTTTGGAATAGGTTAAGTACCACATCCATGGTTTATTGTTTGAGTAGCCGAAGAAATTTGCGTAGCGAAATTTTTCCTCAAATTATTTTCCTTCCAAACGCATCCGTTTTTATCAAAACGAGATAGCTTTAAAAATCTATACTGATGAACAGGATTTAGAACCGAATGAACTGCACGTTATGTCAGAAATTTGCCACAGTAAATAAATTAAAACGCTTTTGAATAATTGTTATTGATTGTATTCTTATATTTCTCACTTGCAAAGACATAAAATTGAAATTTAATTGAAATCGCCAAAAAGACGGGAATTAAGCATGCCAACAATTTTAATACTGTTGAAAGTAGATAAAATTCAGTGGATTAAGGAATTTTTAAATTGCATAGGGGATATCGAATAAAAAAAATTGCCTCGACTTCCAAACCAAAAGCATATTTTTTATTACTACAAAAATTCGTGAGTAAGGGTTTCATCCTAATTTTTTTTATTTCGCCTACTTCACCGAACACTTCTTTTGGTTTTTTTAACTTTTATTATATAGTATACCGGATTTAATAAAAACTTGTCTATTATTTTCTCATTGTGCGCAAAAAATAAAACAAATATTAACTTGCACGCACAACGAAGGTAAATAACAATATTAAAAAAATATATACTTAAATTATGTCAAATTTATTTTCATGGCTCCTAGTTCCCTTGGCAAAAACTTTTAGAAAAGTTTTATTAAAATAGGTGATTCCTGTGACGTCTGGTTTTAGATAATAATCGTACCCTAATTTGGCCCTTGGATCTGTTTTATATTCATTTAGATGGTCAGCAGCTAGAGAATAGGCAGGACAAGTTGGTAAGAAAAAGATTTCATAAGAATATTCATCAGCAAGCAGTGATCCCTCACAGTTCTGACTTTTGTACGCATGTATGTTGTAAAATAAGATCTTCATTGCTGCAGTTTATCACTTTTCAACGTATTTAGGTGGAGGTGCTGTCACGGCATGATTTAGTCCTTGCAGCTCCGTTGATGTCTTTTAGAAACGCCTCCCACACCCCTGGCATCTTATTCCGTCATGAATGATGATCTCGCACGTCAGAATCCTTTTGAAAATTATTCGCTTAAATATACAGCGAATAAAATTAACATTTTAGTATAAATTATTAGGCAAATTAATACAACTAATTTTTATCAGTGTCTAATTGTGCAATCTGAAATTTACGGTGCTCTTGTTTATTTTACAGATTTACTGCGCACACAAACTGCTACGCCTGCAGAATAGCTACTATGGCTTTTAGTTGATTAAACTAATAAGACATAGGTCGCTGAATTCGTTTTGTCATTTAATCCTTTTAAACTGTCGTAATTGTTATACAATAATTTATTGAATGAATTGTTAAAGTAAAACAATTAAAACATATACGTAATAAAGTGACAACAGAGATAAACGACGATAATATATATCGATTCTACCACAAGCCTCGAGTGATGTGATCACTCTTTAAAATATGCAAAACATCATCGGATTTCAAGCGTGCTTCCCCTTTAAGAAAGTAATTTTGAATATTCTCGGCATTCAAATACAAGAGATTGCAGTGACTCAAAGTGATAAATTTTAATATCAATTAGTACACCTTCAGCTTCCATTTTTTGAAGATTTTAAATGAGAAATTCATGAAACTTTACAGTTTGCTCACGAATTCTAAGATTTGAGATTAATACTTTATTGTTGATAAAGTCCATACTCTATGCACGATGGTGTATCTTTTTTACGTTAAATTAAACCTTTTTCCCATGAAAATCACTTTTTTAAATTTGAAATTAACTCTTTTTCGCATGAAAATAATAAATTTTTCCAGTCAAATGAACCCTTTGTAACTTCAAATTAATTCTTTTTTGCAACAAATTGTCCCTTGTTACTTTTAGATTTGATTTTTATTAATTATTAACTTTTAATTATCATATGGTTTTTATGATCTCAATTATTTTGTATAAAAAATCTCAAATTAAACTATCAACAGGCAGAAAAAAGATAAAGAAGCATACAATTGTTATTTTTAATAGGAGCCCAATTATTTTTATTTTTACTATATGTGCTTAAATTTCATAACATCTTTCAAGTCTTTTAATGTTTTAAAGAAAGGGTTAATTTGAAGTGAAAAAGAGTTAAATAGAAGTTAACTTGAAGTTAATTTGAATTTTAAAAAGTTAATTTGAAGCTAAAAAGTGGTAACTTGTTGTAAAAAATGATAGTTAGACGGCAGGAAGGGTACGTTTGAAATCAAAACGGCCTAATCAGAAGATAAAATATGAAAAAGTGATGCAAAAGAGTGAATCATAAAAATTAATTCTCAATAAAATTAAAAAAAAAATGTAATACTCCTGATGTAATTTGACAATTTTATAATCATAAAATAACTGGGATCCTCTTTTTCCACATTTCGCAAATTAAAAAAGTAATCTTTTGAGGTTATACTTTATTTTTATAATTTTAAATTTTATCTGTACATATGTTTTTATGTGGTTTTTGAGGTTTTTAATTTGAAATTTAAAAAGTTAATTTGAAGCCAAAAAGGGTTAATTTTACGCACAAAGGATTAGTTGTCCGAAAATATGGTTAATTTGGCATAAAAAAGGTTAATTGGAACCTGAATAGAGTTAATTTGACGGACTAAAGCTATACACATTATGGCCTTATTTTGATGAACATGACCATGCAAGATCATCTATTTTAAAACGATACAAATAGGACCTGTATCTTTAATGACCTCTTATCAACTGTTACTCCTTTTATATCGGCTTTATTTGGAATTTTTTTAGGTTATTAGTGAAGAATATTTTTGTCAGTTATCAAATTTTTGTTTTTCTTCTTCCCATTTCGAAAGAGAAGGGTTGTACAGCTGATTTTTTATTTCCTAACAGGTATACTACTGTCAGAATTTACATCCAGGGTATACTTAGAATTTGTCGCAAGAAACAAAGCGGAGACCCGCTTTACCTTAATATCTACATTATGTTGGCAATGATGACCCTCATACGAGATTGTTCTGGACCTTATCATCCTCGTAAGACCATCAATCTATTCGCTCTCGTAATTGTCCTCTTTTGGCCTTCATTCTCAAGCACCTCTCCAAGTAGGACAAGCATATGCAATTTGTACGTGATTATAACAAGACAAGATTTTTCTTCAGTATGGATAGGGATAGGGATAAAAGAGGCGACCACAAAGCCTTCTGCACCTCGACCTGAGTAAGATCTATTGTGCTCCTCAGAAGTTTTTAAACTCACTGGACAGCTTCAGGTTATTAATCAACGTCCATAGCCATGCCAGATGCTCCTTAGTTTAGGATCTTACTTGTACCGTTTTCTGTCCTAGTTGCAAAAATCTGCACCTACATAGACCTTCGCATAAAAATAAATAAACTGTATTCTGCGGTCTCCTCCTATTTCTGACAGTATCTGCCCAGTGTTTCTTCTGTCTGTACTCCTATCCGGTTCATGTGCTTTTTAATGTGACAGTGCCCTGTCAGGAATACAACCAGAATCCTGGTTTGGTTGCGGTTGCCTTCTAGTAATACCTTTGTACGTTTTGCCTATGAATCTATGAATCTCTTCGCGTGCCTCAAGCCTGTGGTATTGTTCCACCATTAAGGTTATATTTTAAGGTGTGCTTAAAAGGTGTGCTTTTGTAGCAAGATGCAAAGCCACAGTAGGGTTCAGAACCTAGAGAGTCCATGTTGACCCAGTCTTTGGCCAACGTCAAACTTTTCGTTGCCTGTATGCCCCGAGTGCCCAGAAACCGATGCCAGGGTTAGGTCCTTACTGTCGCTGACTTCTGCCAGGGCGTCCGTGCAGTTTCAAACACTGCCTTCACCACGCAGTGGCTAGGGCCTTAGTGCTGCTTGACTGTCAGAGAAGTTGGCTATCTTCTAGGAATATATTCCTTTCATTTCCTTGGCGCAGTGTTCAATCGCTATGATTTCAAGCTTCAATACTGTGACATATTTACCTACCTAGGATTACCGTCAGTTCGGTTTTTGGATTCATCCCGAAGACTTCAGCCTTCTTTAGTATGAAATGCCTTTAGTGGTCTTCCTTTGGCCCGTTCTTCCCGTGGTGGTATCAGTACAGTCAATAGACTTTCAAGCTGTTAGTGTGAATTGTCCTATAGTAAATGTCCGGTTTTGTTATTATAAATTTTTTTTATGGTCTTATGTTTTCCATATCAGGTAGAGGATGGCTCGAGCTTGAAAGAAAATCTTAGGGGTGACGGTGGGAAACGAAACTACTAGCCGAGAGAACAAGTTTTTCTTATTATAAAATTTAAAATTCTCAGCAAAATATTTAACACTAGCAACAAACACACTAAATTCTGTATTTAATAACAATGTTTTCTTTCTAAATACATGCTTTTTTAACGATTACTGCTCGGTCATATTTTCGCCCAACCCGCCCGGAATATTAATCAGGTTGTTAACGAAAGTGGTTGAATATAATAATTAAATTATATTAACATTGCTTGGAGTTATATATTTTTTTCTTGAAAGGGACGTTTTTAAAATAAATAAGCGACGCGATTTTGTGTCCTCAATCCCTTTTCTGGCAGATAAAGAACGGTCGCCCCCTTTTTTCTCCTTTCTCCAATACTTTGCGTTCGGCCGCCTACCGCATCTTGCCTTTTACCCGCTCTATAAAGCAATTTTTGGGGTTAAACGACGTTTAAATACGTTGATGCTAGAGTTAAATAAAAATTATAAGTTTTTTTGCACTCTCGACACGACACGCAAGAATGACACAATTACACAGAAGACAAACACTTTGAGCCCTGAAGATGATCTCAATAAAGATCGAAACGTTGGCACGATAAAGAAAATGTTTTTCTGAAACCTACATCACACCAGATCGCATCTCACGATTTCTAAATAAATATCGATTAACGGTCACTAATCACCACACTAAAATTATAAGATCGATTACATGAATTGTTTTGATTCGGCATTGAGGAAGTTAACATGAGAGCAAATCAATAAACATTGTTTGTAGCTCTCGTAAAAATGAACTTAGTTATAAGTGAGTTTATGATTACCAGGATTTAGAACACGAAAATATCGAAATTAACGTCATGTAACAGGTTAGGAACAATTTGAACGTTAATGCAATTGTAAAAAACGTAAAGTAAGAACAGAAAAGCTCCTTAAAAGATCAGAAAAAGTTTACCGCTATCACACCAAATCCATTAAACATGGTTTTACTTCTGGGTCAGACTTTGAATTATTCCGTGGAAATCCCAGTTACTTCTGCTCGACAAAGGACACCGATAAATGCTCGGAGTGACGAACGTTTTCGCAACAATTTTTTCTAATCTTTATGTTTGTGAAATATTTCTTGAAAACCTATTTTCCCGGGTGAACTGGATACCAGGGTAACAAACACATATTGCGATTTAGTGGATATTGAAAATGGTATAAATGGAAATACAATCTCTCTCGAAGTGCTAGCACTAACACGAATAGAAACAAGACTTATGTGAAAATAAATTCTATAACTGGGTCCGCTAGTCCTCGCTCCCCACTTTGCCGGAAAGTGCAAGGAAACCCGAAAGCATAGTAATAAACAAACTTTAATAAATAAATTTTTAAAAATCACAATTTGAGGTTTTTTTCAATTTCATAGAATGTTTTAATTTTAAAATTTAACGTAGCTTGGATCATGCGATCTGTTTAATATGAGTCGTTCCTGTTCTGATGGTACTTTAAAAATTTTAATTTAGCTCCTGTTTCTATCTTCAAATGTTTGTTAATCCTAATACTAAGCTTTTCAAATCACCCTTTTATACCTTACCTAATTTTCATAAAAAAAAAGTTCAACAAAATACCACATTCAATTTACTAGTTTCGTGGTCAGCTTGACCAATTAATATATTACAACTAATTAAGGTTTTTAGTTGAGAGAAAAAAGTCAACGGGCACGAGCGGGATTCGAACCCACGATCTTCGGCTTGATACGCCGCTGCTCTATCACTTGAGCTATCGTGACCTCGATCCACTCGGACATCAACTTCCCATCTCAACCACACCTTTTGAATTTTCCCTCCTTTTTGCCATTTTTTTTTCCAAATGTCGTGTAATCAATTTGATTCTCGGCGACAAAAACTCGAATCCCGCTCGTGCTATTGACTTTTTATCTCAATTGAAAATCTTAATTAATTGTAATATATTAATTGGTCAAGCGGACCACGAAACTAGTGAATTGAATAAGTTTAAAATGAAGTATCACTTCACTAAAGCTCTCCATGGTCATTTCATTTGTCGCCGAGAATTAAATTGATTATACGACATTTGGAAAAAAAGTGACAAAAAGGAAGAGTTGATGTCCGAGTGGATCGAGGTCACGATAGCTCAAGTAGTAGAGCAGCGGCGTATCAAGCCGAAGATCGTGGGTTCGAATCCCGCTCGTGCCCGTGGACATTTTATCTCATCTGAAAACCTTAATTAATTGTACTAAATACCATATTTTTAAGCCTCTTTGAGGCTCATTGGTGTTTGTAACTCTGATTCATTAGCTGACAATAAATTCTATGTTCAAGGGTAAGAAGGAAAGAAAAATGTAAATCGCAAAAATTCATTTAAAATCGTAAGAGCTAACAATTTCTACGACACAGAAAATCTACTGAATTTGGATACTATTTACATTAAAGTTTTGGATTCCTTTGCAGGACTTCGCAATTTTTAATAACACAAGAATTTCTTACATCTTGTTAAAACTCAAACTATAGGACCAAGATTTCCAAAGCCCGAAAATTTATTATATCGTGAAAGTTATGTATGAAAATCAAAGTGTTAGAGCTCGCCATTTTCAAAAGATTCACCATATCCTGTTATCTTTTAGACTTGAAAGGCACTATGGATTTCCAAATATCCTGATTCATTTTAGCCACAAAAATCATATCTCGGGTTCATAGGCGATTAATATCAAAAGTACGCTTCTCAAATCATGAAACGGTTTCGCTTTGAAACACACAGCGCAGAAGTTAATAATTTTGAAAGGATCCATATTAATATCTGGCTGACAGGTTTTAACTCGATTCGCAATGTGTCCACATCTTCACATCTTTTGGTAGGTTTTCAAAGCCATGAAATTCTCACGATTCCTTACATCTTGACAATTTTCCGCATCATAGGTGCTTGATTATGTTATCAAAGCATCCAGAATTGCCTACGCTCTTCATATTTTTAGTCTGTAAAGACTCAACCTGTAGACTATGACGGAAAGCATTCAAAAGTTTTCATATTCTAGTATTATATGGCTTAAAAGTTTCATTGAAAGATCTCGTAATTAAACTATACATAATTATTCATATTCTGTCAACTTTAATAATGAAAACTTTACAGGAGTTTGCTATTTCTAAAAGGTTTAGATTTTCTACAAATCTTATAC